>NC_039272.1:8668643-8703643 GCF_003368295.1 Carassius auratus | reverse complement strand
CCTGGCTGGATTATTTGCTCTCACCATGTACGTAATGCTGCAGACGCTCGATGACTACAGACCAACATACCAAGATAGACTTTCAACTCCAGGTACACCCCAATGTCACCCCTTACAGATACCTTTTGCCATTTATTAACTGTATTTATTGATATTTGTCACATTATTTGAACCTTTTGATGCTGAATGTAAACATATACTCTCACAGTCTCTGTATTTTCCCATTTTCTTATTTGTTTTGCAGGGATGATGATCAGACCTAAAGGAGACCAGCTGGAGATCGCTTACACCGTGGAGCACACAGAGACCTGGGAAAGATACGTCCAAGCCCTCAATAACTTCCTCTCACGTGAGTGCCATGCAAATAACCTTATCTGTATTACGCAGAACCTGCTGCAATCATTTTGCTATTGAAATCCTGCGTGCTACTTTAGTTGACAGAAGGTCTTGTCCTGTTGCTTCTTGTATGCAGCCTACAACGGCACACTCCAGGCCCAAAAGAATTATGAATGTAAACCGGATAAGTACTTCATCCAGGAGGACAGTGGCAACTTGAAAAACTTCCCAAAGCGTTCCTGCCAGTTCAATCGCACCATATTGGAGAATTGCTCTGGGATCGCAGATAATTACTATGGTTACAAAGATGGCAAGCCCTGCATTATCATCAAGTTTAACCGTGTAAGATGTGAAATAGAAAGTATGTGTGAAGCAAATGTTTGTTACAGAAACACGTGCAGCATTATCTAAAAAAAGCCAGATTACAGTTTATTATGCAAAGAATCAGTTATTGTTGAGAAACAACTAAATATATAATAGAAAAAATATATATGCATGATTTGATTTTACGTCATTGAATCCCCAGAGTTTTATCATCTTGAAGACTTTGACCTGGAACCACAGAATCAGCAGCGGCCTGAATGTTTATAATTAATAATTCATCAGAGTTACTTAGTTTTCTAATGAGACTCAACTTGACCTGTCTCTTCCCTTTGGTTTTCATCTTTTTCTCCCTCTCTCATTTCAATCTCAAATCCTTCTTTCTCTGCGTTTCTTCATCTTTGCAGGTGATTGGTCTTTTGCCTGCTGAGGAAGGGCAGCCTCTTTATGTTACATGTGGTGCTAAGGTAAGGTCTCTCACTCTCCTTATCCTTCAGTCTTTTAAAAAAGGGATTGTTTTCAGATTAAATTTACATAAGCCGTTCAACAAGGTCACCAGATTAAACTGGCCAGAAATCAGAACTGTAGCCGGCTTTATAGAAAAACTGCCATGACAGACGATACAGTATGCTGCTGATTCACATGCAAAAATTAACAAACAGAAATGAGCAAAAGTAAAGAAACAGTTGTGTATTTCCCATTAATTTAAATGTCTGAATGTATTCATCCTTTAGTCATGCAAGGTTCAGTCTGAACTGTTTTCATATTTCTATTTTACATCATTATACCTCTTCAACTTTTATTTCTGTTAGCCGCCAAGTCATCATTTCTTTTTTTTATCTAATATTTATTTTTATATTTTACTTAAGATTTCTTTCAATTTGATATTTTAGTGGTTTAAGTTAACAATAACAACACTGTTGCTTGTTTGTATTCTCATACTGTAGGTCAGTTCCCTCACTCGAAGCAAACTTTGATCTATATTGCATTAGAGAGGAAGTTCTCTTCCCCAAGCTTTCTCAGTAGTGTGTGCCCTCTGAATCACTGTCAATCATGAACCTTTGATTGCAATGTCCTCACCCAATTTTAAAATATCACACCTTTTTGTTTCTCTCTCTCTCTTTCTCAGCATAGACCCATCATACCTGTTGTCATATAATTGTCTTTTCAGTTTATTATGTGTTGTTTACACCATTGCTCATCATCTCTGTTTATGTTCCATGCGGTTGATTTTTTTTTTTTTTTTTTGTCTGTGTCTCACCTGTTCTCCCTCTCCATTCATGTCAGAAATACAAAGTTGGGAAAGATGAGTGGGTAAGAATAATAGAAAGAATGAAGAATAATCATTTTGACATAGGCAGAGAATTCATGATGAGCATTACATCTTTGACGTTCTGCAGTGAGCAACAAATCTGAATCCAAAATGGCCAGTCTTTATTTGAAATCTTTAATTACACTTAAAAACAGCAAAGGGTAAAATGATTATTCATACAGTCAGATCATATGCTAGATAATTCCAGCATAAGATCAGTTCAAAGGTAGGTTACTCTGTTCGTGTTTAATTCAGTAACAGTGGTATTAGAACAGGTTGATACCTTCAGATTAAATACTGAGATGAACTCATAATATCTCCCTCCCTCCCTCCCTCTGTAGGCAGATGACACAGATAAACTTGGTGAACTGGAGTACTATCCCCCAAATGGCACCTTTGACCTTATGTACTACCCATACTATGGCAAGAAAGCCCAGGTACAACACACACACACACACACTTGGAGAATATACTGTACATGTGTAAAATGAACATTTGCACTCTGTTTTCTAAATGCATATTATTGATCTTATTGTAAATGTTTAATCTATGCATATATTTTATTCTAATTTTTTTTTAAGTATAATTTTTAATTATTAATCTGAGTGGCATAACTGACTTCTCTCTTGTGATGCATGCTGGATTCTTTAAGAATTTAGCCCATTTAACCCATTAAAGATCGCATTCAGATCTGGCTCTATCCAATCAACAACTGATGAATAGAACCAAGTCAAAACCCTTTTCTGACAAATCTGTTTCTTCTGCTGCAGGTGAACTACTCTCAGCCTCTAGTGGCCGTTAAGTTCCTCAACATCACCAAGAATGAGGACGTCAATGTGGAGTGCAAAATCAACGCTAACAACATCCCTGAGGGAAGTGAACGAGACAAGTTTGCTGGGCGCATTTCCTTCAAACTGAGGATCAACTCCAAAGATTAAACAAGCGAAAGTGTGTTCCATTTCTTTTACACACAGTCACACACACACACACACACACATACACAAGTCCTCCCCATCTAAAAGAGTGTAGGATTATGCACAGAAGGCACAGCTAGATAAACCGGACAAAGCAATCCTCAGCACAGACAGAGAAGAGAAATACTTCAGCATTTCAAGAGTATTTGAGTTAGCAATGAAGTGTGTGTACATCAGTGTCTGTGTGTGTGTGTTTGCATGTGTGAGCTGAGGTACACTCTTAAAAATTAAGGTGCTTAAAAGGTTCTTTACAGCGATGCCATAGAAGAACCATTTTTGGTTCCACAAAGAAGCATTCAGTCAAAGGTTATTTAAAAATATCATCGCTTTCTAAACTTTTTATAATCTGAAGAACTTTTTTTTTGCCACAAAGAACCTTTTGTGAAACAGAACGGTTTTTCAGATGTTATAGGTTCTTTATGGAACCACTTAGACAAAAAAAAGGTTCTTCTATGGCATCGTGAAGCACATTTTTAAGATTGTATCACAGTATTTATTTTCTGAAACACACAATTTGAATTGCATGTTCAGCTATCAGAGCTATTTATTAAAAATAATATATTCTATTAAAACAATATTGAGAAAGGGATTGTCATTTAAAAAGAGAGAGAGAAATTCCTAATAAATATGCCGTTTTCTTCCCTCAGTATCTGTATTAATTTAGCAGAAATTATTATACTTTTAAAGCAGGTATCTATAAACTAATGTGGCACGATCTCATGTGTGTTTGGAGCATCTCTTGACTGCTGGGATTTAAAAAATAATTTTTTTGCATGTGTGTATCAGTTCTGAAGAGCGGTATTGAAACCTCTCCTCTGTCTGATATGTGGCTTTGTAATTGAAGAGGATATTAGCAAAACTAACATGTAGCTAATGCTGTGCATGATGAACATCCTCTCCAGCACAACACAAAAAAAAAAAAACTGATACATTTCTGCATTCCTATTAGTTTTGACACAGCCTATACTTTCATGATGAAGTCTGTCACATTTCATTTATCATGAGGTGTGTCTAAGTTTGTTTATATGTAAAAGCAGTATTACTATTATTATTATTATTTTATTTGTTTTTGGTTTTTTGTATGTGTAATCCAATTGGTCTCACATGGTGAGGGGATATGATGTTTTGTATTGATTTGCATCGTCTCAGAGGATGACAGCTTAAAGGATGTCCAAAAAGGATGTCAAAAGATAGATAGAAAAAGTATGTTTGACATGTGTGTGAGAGAATATGTGTGGATTCCTGCATGTATGTTTGGATTTGATTTATGTTAATCTTTGCGCACATTTAAAATATTTTTTGGATTTTGTTGTAAGTGACTCTGAGCATAACCATAGAGAGAGAAAGAGGCTCTAAGAGCAGAAACAGCAGGCTTACGTTTCTGCTGATAAGACAGAACTGAATCCATACCAGTCCTTACCCTGCATGAGTCAATAAAACTAAAGACGTGGTCACCAACCTCATTTCTCATTCTCTTTTTTTTTCTTTAAACACCTAAACTCACTCTCTGAGTACATACACCTAATGCTCCATTCTGAGAAGGGTCTTGTGGAGAGATCATGTACACTCTTTCATTTAAATGACAAGTGTGTACACTTCCTCTAATGCCCTAATCCTTTAATCTTACTCTCATAAATAGATATGATGTTTTACACCAACATTTCCTCAAAAGCATCTATCTATCTGTATATCTATCTATCTATATATTGAGTCAGCTCTTTTACTGAAAAATATTCAGTGACAAAACATTTCTTCACATTTGATCACTTTCACGTGTGTGGGAAGTTGTGGCCTAATGGTTAGAGAGTTTGACACCTAACCCTAAGGTTGTGGGCTGGCAATACCCAAGGCACTGGACCCCCAACTGCTCCCTGGGTCCTGCAGCACAAATGGCTGCCCACTGCTCTGGATGTATGTGTGTGTGTTCACTTTGTGTGTGCGCGCTTTGGGTTGGTCAAATAGAGAGCACAAATTCTGAGTATGGGTCACAATACTTGGTTGTATGTCATGTCACTTTCATGTGCATCTGTGTTGACATATGTATATTGCATATTTTATGTTTGTGCATGGTAAGGTTGTTATCTTACTCAGCAGAGAAAGCTTCAAATCAACAAAATTAAGTATTCATTTACCTCAGGTCCCAGATCACACATCATTAACTTGACCCTGAACTAGTAGAAAAAAAAAGTTTGTAACACAATGCACAAATAATAATAATAATAATAATAATAATAATAATAATAATAATAATAATAAGTGACATTTTTGGGGCATGCTGGCTTTGAGACAATGTTTTTGTAAACAGGGCCCCTAGTGTAACAGTTGTGCTGTGCCTCTCTTACGCCACCAACTGTTTCTACTGAAGTACACAATATATAGTGCACAAGCATATGTTTTATTATACAATAATCTTCTTAAAAGCAATATATTTATATTTTGAGCCCCTTTGATGTATAAAGAAAAGTTACATGCTATATGTGTATTTTTCTTTAGATTGGCTGATCATGAAGGTAAACATTTATTGCAATATTTAAATAAGTTTATAGATGAGAAAGGCAATATGGATTTTAAAATCACATGCAATATAAAATAGATCCTATATTTTCAAAGAACCTATATTTCTATTTTTGTTGATCATTTATGACTAAAAGCATGTGACAGCTGGGGTATGTGGCTCGATATGAAGCTTTGCAGTGCTTATTATAAAATACAAGGAGGTCAGAAGACTTAATCTGCCCAAGAATGTAATAAATCTTAAACACTAATCTGGACCTCTTTGTAGTTTATGAAATACCAAAATGTATGCAACTTTTATGTTTCATAAAACTAGCATTGACAATGCAATATCTGTTTTAAATAAGTCTATTGTGAACATTAACCAACAGAACTTTTGGAAACTAGATGAAAAGTCATTTACCTAATGTATATGTATACATTAAATGTTGTGGTTTAGATGTGTTTGAACAGATGGAGTCGGCTGTGTGTCACCACCTCAACAACATCACAGAACAAAAACCACTGTTCATTTAATATGGCTGAATGTTAACACAACACTGGACCTTGTGCAAACTGTGCTCAAATATTTGATGAACAATGACAACCTGACATTATATTGACTAGTTAAGTTAAACACCTTATTCTGTATATGTTCATAGGCTTAAATGAATGTATTGAAATAACAAACCTAATAAAATTAACAACAATGCCCTGTCTCCTCTTCATCAATATAATCTGCATTATAATTTCCAGAATTATAACGTAGAATTGCAGAAGATAAAGAACAAGGATACAGTTTTAAACTGTCAGCGTCTCTCTCAAACATACACAAACAAAGAGACACGTATATGTTTACACACACTTTCCGGTTATTACCATCACGTGTAATTTTGCCCTTTTAAATTATGCTCATGCACATTAGTGACAGCAGCCTGTAAGACTTTTCAAAGAGTTGTCTCTTAATTGGATTTGATTTGAAGACCTTGTTTTATTTGCATTAACTTTGGCTTCCTGGAATAATATACATACAGTATGTGACATGATGTGAGGTAATGAGACATAATCATATGATGTCATACGATGTTAATACAATACACCTCCAGAAAATACCCTGAGATATGAAAGCTTAAAGGTACATCTCTGTATCTTATTCACTCCTAAATTATACATATTAGTACTTAAATTACATATTACCTAAAGTGTACCTTTTGAAAGGGTACTTGACAGTTTGGTTCAGTTTTTTTGCTGTTGTTGTTACAAATGATTCATATTTTTATAGTCATACAGTATTCTCTCATTAATTTTATAATGTACGAGTTTCTTTAGTGCATGTCAGTAGCATTAAAAAATTATTAAGTTATTAATATAATTAAGCAGACTTGTCCGTGCTCTACATATAGAGCCACTTTTAGATACAAAAAAAAAAGTTGGATTGCTATCTTATTTATGTCATATCATGATATCAAAATAAACGTAGGTGTGCATGTGAGAATATCCCCTAAACAATCATCAGGTATCAGTTACGCCTTTATAAAACTGCTTTTGATAAGCATAAGGATTGTAAAAATGGTCTTCTGTTAAAACAGGACTTTGGACTAATCTGTCCATTTGCTGAGCATGCATGCATTACTGCATCTTTCACAATCGACTAGTGCTATTATGGTGCAAACCTGAAAACTGCTAATAACTTCACAAGAAACAATGCACAGCTTTTTTCCAGTTTCTCTGAACACTGAACACAGAATTGAACACAGCATATTTACCAGTCAATTATTTGTATCCTTTGCCTTGTTACTATAAAAATGTGTGTTATTGGTTTGTTGTGTTCTCTTTAAGCAAAAGGTACTCAAGTATTGGACAGTGGTCATTCATTAGCACCAACAGTATACTGTATATTTAGTTGTTTAACAACAAAGCTGTAAAAGTGAAATTGTGAATTTAATATTTTAATAGTTAAATATTTGTTTCATTTTTCTTACGTGGCAACTGTTTTTACTTACAGATAATGAATAAAAATGGCCCATTCCAGTTGTCATGAATTTGGTCAAATAATTTAAAAGAACTGGTCACTAAATCTTTAAGAAAATGGATATTTCTTTGATTATATAAGACCAAATAAATCAGCCTGGATAAGTATTTATCTCTTAAGGGTTCAAAGCTCCAGGCTTATAATTTAGTGCCCTATTCTCTAAATTGGTCCTACTCCCATGATTTTCCCTCTATTTCCTTTTACGCTCAGGGTAGGTCCAGCATACTGTGTTCCTGTAGAGCGACTTCATTTCTCTTGTACACTTCTTCTATTGATCTCACTATCCTGTTCAGCACTACAGCAGCTTCTGCCTGTGTTTCCACACACACCAACTGGTAGAAATAAGGTCGTTCAGGCATAGCAAGAAAGGCCAGCTCCGCTGCTTTCCTTACCCACCAGGTGTGATGGTGGGCCAGTGTGCGCTGGTAAGTCTCTTTGCATAGGTCAGAAGGGCTTCGTAGATGCTCTCCTTCAGTTGTGTCCTTCCCCAGTTCCAACAAGAAATTTTGTAGCCAGAGCAGAGCACGATGCAAGCGCAAAAGAGTCCTGCAGCCCGAGTTTGTATGCTTGTGGAAGTCCACCAAACCGTTCTCCAGCTCCCATTTAATCATAGACCGAACAGAAGTGTAACCAAATGAGGGGCTGTGATTCATTTCAGAGTAGTCTGAAGAGCTGTTAAGAGATATCATTAAGACTGGGTCGCTTTGCTGCTGCATTCTTTTTCTTTCTTTCATTTTCTTCTTTGGCTCTTTCTCCGCTTTTTGGGCCAGGTCACGGATGATGGCAGTTTTCGACTCAATTTCTTGTGAAATTAAACCCACCATTGGCCCCAAGGCTTCCAAAAACCTTAAAAGCACAGACAAATGAGATACATTTTTAATGTGTATTTTTCTACTTATATAGATCAAAAAGTTGTTGTTGTTTTTTTCAAATTTGATTGGTCAACTCACATTCCATTATATACAGTATATTGCCAAAAGTATTGGGACGCCTTCATCAAATGAACAGGTTTGACTGCTTTAGTAATTTCAAATCTTAATGTTTAAGCATTTAATGATATTCTTGGGAATTGTGTGATTCTAATTTTATAGCAGCAGTTTGAACATGACCCTTTTCCATTCTAACATGACAATGTCTCTGTATATAAGGCAAGGTTAAAAAATAAAGGATGTGTGTGAAAGAACTTGACTGGTCTGCAGAAAGCCTAATCCAGCTGAACACCTCTGGTGTGACTTTAAATGCAGACCTTGAGTCAAAAACTCATCACCAGACACCAATGACTTGTACATATGAGTACAGTCATTTTAGACACTTCCAAAATTGTTGTAACAGAGATGGAAATAAATTTTTTAAATACATGAAATGTTTCCATCTCTGTTGTCACAGGAAGTGCCTTTGTCTGTTCTAAAGAAGGGGATGTCCCAATACTTTTGTCTATATAGTGTATGTACAAGTTGTTGGTGTTCGTAGATGAGATTTGGCTCAAAGTCTGCATTTAAAGTCACAAGGTTTTTAGCTGGTATTAGTATTTGGCTTTCTGCAGACCAGTCAAGTTCTTCCACACACAGACTGAATCAATCATTTCTTTCTGAACCTTGCGACATTGTCATGTTAGAATAGAAAAGGGTCATGTTCAAACTGTTGCTATAATTCCCTAGAATGTCATTATATGCTTAAACATTAAGATGTGTACTGAAATTACTAAAATCAAGTAAAATAAAGTCAAACCTTTTCATTAGAAGGGGTGTCACAATACTATTGGGAATATAGAGTATACAGTCTAAAAACACTTGGACTTTTCACTGTCTTTATCAGTCTGCGTGTTTGCGTTTGCGTGTTCAAACCAAACAATCAGATTCTGCATTATTGGTAAGGATTTTACTGCCCCTGCATCCGAAAAGCATACTGTATGTGTCCGAACTCACAGTATTCATAAGATCCTGTATGCGAAAAGTAGACCTACTTACAGTGGTGAAAATATTTATTTGATTCCCTGCTGATTTTGTAGGTTATCCCACTTACAAATAAATGAAGAGTCTGTAATTTCTTTGGTGGGTTTATTTTAATGTATAGAGACAGAATACCAACCCAAAAAATCTAGAAAAAAAAACACATTATATATAGGTTAGAAATTTATTCAAATTTCAGTGACTAAAATAAGTATTTGACCCCCAGGCAAAACATAACTTAGCACTTGGTGCAGAAACCCTTGTTGGCAAGTACAGAGGTAAGATGTTTTTTGTAGTTGGTCACCAGGTTTGCACACATCAGGAGGGATTTTGATCCACTCCTCTTTACAGATCCTCTCTAAATCATTAAGGTGACTTGGCAACTCGAAGTTTCAGCTCCCTCCACAGATTTTCTATAGGATTGAGGTCTGGACCCTGGCTAGGCCACTCCATGACCTTAATGGGCTTCTTCTTGAGCCACACCTTTGTTGCCTTGGTGGTATGTTTTGGTTCATTATCATGCTGGTAGACCCATCCATGACCCATCTTTAGTGTTCTGGCTGAGGAAAGGAGGTTTTCGTCCAATATTTTACAGTACGATACCCCCCACCCCCGTCGATGTTTCCACCTCCGTGCTTGACTGTAGGGATGGTGTTCTAAGGGGTCATAGTCAGCATTTCTCTCCCTCCAAACACAGCGAGTGGAGTTAATGCCAAAGAAATCAATTTTGGTCTCATCTGACCACAGCACTTTCTCCTAAGCCTTCTCTGAATCATTTAGATGTTCATTGGCAAACTTTAAACAGGACTGCAGGATTTCAGTCCATTGCGGCGTAGTGTGTTACCAATTTTTTGCTTGATGTGTTCCCAACTCCCTTAAGATCATTAACAAGCTCCCTCACCTTTCTCATGATCATCCTTACCCCATGAGGCAAAATCTTGGATGGAGCTCCAGACCAAGGCCGACTGATGGTTGTTTTGTATTTCTTCCATTTCTGAATAATCAAACCAACAGTTGTCCCCTTCTCCCAAGCTTCTTGCTGATCTTGTAGCCCATTCCAGCCTTGTGCAGATGTACAGTCTTGTCTCTGACATCTTTTGACAGCTCACTGGTTTTGCCCATGGTGGTGGGAGAGTTTTGCATGGAAGATACATATTGTGTGGACAGGTGTCTTATACACCGAACGAGCTGACAGTAACTTCTTAAAGTGACAGAACTAATCTGTGTTCCACATGGGCACATAACCAATCTGTGGGAGCCAGAATTCTAGCTGGTTAGAAATACTTAGGCCTATTTCTCTCAGTGAAATGCAAATCAATCTCTAACCTTTATATAATGTGTTTTTTTCTGGAATTTTTTGGTTGGGATTCTGTCTCTAATCCATTAAAATAAACCTACTATAAAATTTACAGACCATTCATTTCTTTGCAAGTGGGCAAACTTTCAAAATACAGCAGGGGATCAAATAATTATATTTTCCCACTGTAGCTATCTCTTTCTGAAAGTTACACCGATAGACCAGTAGGTGACGACAAGAGACGGTCTTTTTAAGGGAGTTATTATTAAATCATTCATTCAACTATAGTGGGTTGCTTGGAGATGCTCAACGATAAATACTTGCTTTGCCTTCCACCGGAAATAAAGGCTATTTGCTGTGAGAACAAATAATACTCAGTGATCTACAATACTGTTTTAGTTACTTATTATCAATTTAGTTGTTGTTTTAAGTGTAGAAAAATGTATATAGTAAGCGAGTACACCATGAATCCATTTTCCAAACCGTGTTTTTAGCTTGTCCTGAATCACTAGGGTGCACCTATAATAAGTGTTTATATTCGGACTATTTTATATTGCTTCGGGGGTACCGCGGCGGAGTAACCCAGTACCTTTGTGATTCTTCTTAGACATAAACAGAGAGAAGTAGCTCCGGCCACGATGTTCTTCCGCAAGACGCAAGCAGTTCTGTTTATTAACCACTAGAGCGTCAAAAGTTACCTACCGCAGCTTTAAGTGTTGTTAAAAATAAACATTACACTCGCGATCATTCTGCACTCTCGCCTGACTTATTTTTTGTGCTATATGATGAGATGCAATTATGTGTGTTAACTTACTTGATGAGCTCATCCCAGCTTGCCAGGTACGGCTTTAGCAGAACATCATTGGCTGAGACTGGAGCTGCCTGCAGATGAGCCAGCAAATCAGCAACCTGAAACCTCTGACCAGGACACACCCTTAGTAGAGCCACTTCGTCATCTGAACGATTAACTCTAATGAAAGACAGAATCTGAGAAAACAACAAGTAATGGAGAAGTGAGGTAAGGAGATTTCAGAGGACGGTGATGCCATTAAATGAATGGGCAAAGTTTCTGTTAGCAGCTCTGCGTACAGTATATTAAAAATGACACTTGAGTTATTTTGTGTTCTCTGTTGTAATTCACCCCTCTTACCTTGTTTTTTATACTATAAGCCTTTGGACAAGTATTCCAGTGGTCTGCCAGACTCCCATCTACATTGAGATACAGATAATGTTTAATGGGAGAATAAATAATTTTATACGGAAGAATATATATATATATATATATATATATATATATATATATATATATATATATATATATATATATAGTACAGACTAAAAGTTTGGACAGTTTACTATTTTTAATGCTTTTGAAAGAAGTTTCTTCTGCTCATCAAACATGCATTTATTTGATAATAATCAAAATAAAATGTAATATTGTGATATAGTATTACAATTTAAAATAATAGTTTTTAAATGTATTATACTTTAAATTATTTCTGTGATGCAAAGCTGAATTTTTAGGATCATTATCACATGATCCTTAAGAAATCATTCTGATTCATTATCAAAGTTGGAAACAGTTCTGCTGCTTAATATTTTTTTCAGAATATGTGATACTTTTTTAGGATACTTTGATGAATAAAAGTAAAAAAAAAAAAGGGTTTAAAATATAAATATTTTGTAATAACAATATACACGACTGGTCAGTAATTTGGGGTCAGTATATTTTTCTTTCTTTCTTTCTTTTAAATAAAATCAATGCTTTTATTCAGCAAGGATGTGTTAAATTGATAAAAAGTGATAGTAAAGAAAATATATTATTAGAATATATATTATTAGATTATTATTTTTTTTTTTTTTTATAAATGCAGTTCTTTTTAACCTTTTATTCATCAAATATATTAGACAGCAGAACTGTTTCCAACACTCATAATAAATCAGAATATTAGAATGATTTCTAAATGATCATGTGATAGACTGGATGTTACATGTGACACTGAAGGCTGGAGTAATGATGCTGAAAATTCAGCTTTGCATCACAGGAATAAAATTTTTTTTTTAAGTATATTCAAATAGAAAACTATTATTTTAAGTTGTAATAATATGGCTTGATGAGCAGAAGAAACTTCTTTCAAAAACATAAAAAATAGTAATGTTTCCAAACTTTTGGTCTGTATATATATATATATATATATATATATATATATATATATATATATATATATATATATAAATCAAATAAACTCATTTTTTAGTGAAGGTTTACTAAAAATACTGAAAGTCAGGATCATAAATTGATTAGGCTTTCACATAAACCCATCCAGAAGATCTTTGAACTGTGTTACTGACTTAAGTGAGATAAAGTTTTCCAGTGTAAATATTTATCTGAATATTATACAAGTAGTTATCTCCAAAATAAACACAAATTATGTCATTGTTTATTAATTTGTTTATTAAAACATTTTATTTACTTTATTTAATAGAAAACTAAATTTAGAATACTTTTCACAGAGACCACATTATTGAGCCAGTGAGATGAACTTGAGAATTACATAATTCTGATTCATGAATGAATCATACACAAAATCTATAAAGCATTCAGCATTTAAAATTAAATTAAATGTATTAATTTAGCCAGCATTTCAAATAAAATTAAATAAAATTAATGCATTTAGCAGACGCTTAAAAGTGACTTATTTTGCATTCAAACTATTTTCTCCTAAGATGTGTTTCCTGGGATTCAAATCCCCAACCTCTATCGCTTGAGCTACAGGAACACTCACATAAATATGTTTCAGATGCCCAAACTTCTCTCATCAATCTATTTAAGATGTGAATTCAGGTCAAATATCTGTTATAACATATCTTTATATGTTTATTTTCTTGATGAGGTATAGTCTGTCAGCTTTACTGTAACAAGTACTGATGGACAAATATAACTCAATATCACCGAAACTGATATTGTGACTGATTTAATATTTATTTAAATAATAAAGTAGTACCTCAAAAATCTATTAACCTGAAATAAAGTAGCTTTGGTGTGTCAGAAAAACTAACCAAATATATTACATTAAGTCTGTCAAAGGAAAATTTAGAAAGAACTAGTAAAACTTACGGAGCCACATGGAGCCAAGCAAAATGAGGATGAAGACAATGGCAAGAAAAGCACAGCACTTGACTCCCATAATGATCCACTATCCTCCTCCTTGCTGCGTCTTGTCAGGGGCCAAACTTCCTTCTCAGTTTATGTGCTTCCAGTCTCTCTCCTGAGCATCTTCACACCACTGTGCTCAGTACCTTTTCTTCTCTTACACAGTGTGATTGTCAGTTTTTGAATGGTTTCAATCTTCACTCAACCCCAAGTTGGTAAGCAAATTCTTCCCCTCATGTGTTCACACTACTAGACAGACACAGTCTGTATGTAACTTCTTGTTTTGTGCTACTCCTCTCTTCCTGTATACTGAGGTAAGTCCACCGGTCAAACTTATGTTAAACAGATTTTTGCATTATGCTGTTTTTCTTTCTTTCGTCTCCTTGCCTGCTCAGTCTGTATTGTCAGTTTCCAGTGAAGTTGTGCAATCTCAGAGTCCATAGATTAGTCAGCAACAACAAATCATTCCTTATTAGGCAAGCCCTAAGCAACCTGCAGTAACCTTTACTCAGACACACATATTTGTACAACACATGTCACAAATAAATAGTGAAATCCTGGAATCCACAAGGGAAGGTCCAAGTTTTTTTTACCCAACATGTGCATCTCTGAGTGTAAAAGAGAGGTTTCTTCATTTGAAAGATTCAAATTCCCCATTCAAATGTTGAATTCAAATGCGTCATATTCAAATGTTGAATTTAAATATTCTGGTTAGCAACTAAATAATGTTGGTGTGTTTTCTTCTTTAATTACCTTAGTTTAGTATTATATATTTGTATATCATAGTAAAGCTGATGAAAAGAGACCATCATGTTTGTATATTCAAATTTGGTGGACTGTATGACAAGGCCAGTGCTGGACACTGGACAGTCGCTGTGACCTGAAATGTCAGTGAGCACCTTAAAAAAGCTGTCATGTTCTAAAAACCCACCCCTCTGGTTTGAAAGCTGATGAATTTCAGTGTCCCAGTTTGACAAAGTATGCCTGAAGGCATTAGCAGTTTGTCTCTGTGTCACTATATTTAGGCCCATCTGCTGATTTATAGACGTCTGTTCATTTACACTAAAGCAATCACAGGCATTCATCAAGGGTGACATTATCTGAAGGCTATCATTAACCCACACATACGCACGCTACAGGTTACTGATTATTCTTATCTCGAAAGATGGTATATTATATGCAAAGACACATCAATAAAAAAAAAAATTAGTTGGAACCATGTATAAAAAAAAAAAAAAAGTGTTTTTTATTCATAAAAATGAACTTATCATTCATACATTAAATAACATAACACATTAGGTGTTTTTTCATAGATTTTTTACAATGGACTTTGGATTCCCAACACTGTTTGGAAGATTCTGTAATCTAACCAAGAGTTTTTTTTCAATCTCCAAAGTAACATACAATCAATTCAAGAACAGTACACAGTTGTAGTTCTCAACCGGGGGTCCAGGAGTTTCCATGCCATAAAGAAGATCTCCCTACCAATTCTTCACAAAACCTAACATATACCACAGTTTTATCACTGGTAGAATATAAAATCATTCAATACAAGCCTTTCAGTCAAACTTCTAAACCGTGAAAATATATTTATAAAAGCTGAAATAAATATCTTAGAAATAATGATTGTGTTTATAAAAAAAAAGTCCTTAAAATTTCAGTTTTCAACATATTAACCGTGTTAAATGAAGAAAAAACAATAGAGCTATACAGTTGCAAGCTGTTCTCGTTCGTCTTATTTTAGTGTGTAGTTTGAAGCTCCCCCTACTGGACATTAAAAATACTTTTAAAGGGGTCATATGATGGGTTCATATGAATTTTTCCTTTCTCTTTGGAGTGTTACAAGCTCTTGGTACATGAAGAAGATTTGTAAAGTTGCAAAGACTAAAGTCTCAAATACAAAGAGATACTCTTTATAAAAATCAAGAGTCAACCACTCCTACCTAAACTGTTCACCCAAAGAAAAATGGCGTAACTTTAATTCTCGCAATTGCTGCCGTGGCCATGTTGTGGAGACGCTGTGTGTTTCATTGTAAAAGTGAAACTACTTTGTTTGGCCTTCCAAAAAAGGACACAGCTAGAAAGTGATTATTTAAATGCAAGTTTTGAGCAGTGTATAGTAACGTTAGCACTTGTTTGTCATTTCTCCAATCACAACTGCAGACATGGTTTTGTTTACGCAGCGCGACATCTTGCATATCGAACATGTATACATCTTGAACAGTATAAGTCATTATAATCAGTGATTATGTCCCCGCTGGATGCCACAAATGCCTAATTTATAATGGGTTGTATTGTTTTTGTCTTGTCGCGCCGGGACACACGGCATGACAGTATGTTAAGGGGCGTAACATTTCCATCACATGCTTGATGTATTTGGCCAATGCACTAGATAGCTGGCCAATCAGTGTACACCTTTTTTTTTTTTAGAACGATAAGCTTTGTAAAAATCAATGTATTTCAGAAGGCGGTGCATAGACGAGCAACAATAATGTATATTATGTGGAAAATAATAATATATCAATAATAATAATAAATAACCTTAAACCGCATAAACATATTGCCTTACACCAGATACACCAAATATTGTTATTTTTAGCAACGTCATATGACCACTTTAATTCAGTAGAAGGAGTAAATGTTGAAAAAAGTTAAATTGGTCGTAATTAGTGAGTGAGTGTGTGTGAATGAGTGAGTGTGTCCCAACACTGGGGGACACAGGTTTGTGCTCCCTCAGGCCTCCCAATAATAACAGGGCTGGGTTGCAGTAGAAAGGACATCCAGCGTAAAACGTGCCAAATTAGTTGTGCAGATCACTCCGCTGTTGCGACCCCTGATAAAAAGTGATCAAGCCAAACGAAGAGAGAGAGAAAGAGTAAATGTGGAGGAGGTTGAGGGCAAACCCTAATATCCTCCAACATTCATGCAGGAGGCTTTTCAGACAAATTAGAATGTTTGCTACATGCTGAGTGGTGAAATTAGTCTGTTTTGAGACCTGTGGACCCAGGATGATAAGTACATTATGGTTTTATATGCATTTCTGATGTTCTCATTTGTCAAAGACAGTGTAAAGCCACGGTACCCCGGATGTGGCGTTTCCGGTTACCCACATGGAACACGGTTCAATTACAGGTCATATTAATAGTACACAAAGGAGACAGGAATTCATGCTCCGGTAAGCCTACCGACAAGCTTTGCAATCCAGTGACACTTAAGCCCATGTACCGTGTACCACTTAAGCCCAGTGGCCAGCAACTGGCAAAGCAATAAATTTAAACAAAAATGTAAACAAAACAAAAATGCATGAAATAAACAACTTGAATGTGTCGTAATATAATTTAAGAGAATGACATCAAAGAGATGCTGTGCATAAGATTACTGAAAAATCCTGTAGATCATGGAGCCCGTTTTATTCAAAATGTTCTCTTTGATGTGCAGCCATGCTTTAAAACCAACCTATAGTGTCAGTTGTCACAGTATGTGCTGGACTTCATAAATAATTTAAAACCTGACACGCTGGACAGTTATGTATTTGATATCACCACTCAGGCATCTTTCATAACTCACAGTTATGAACTTTTGACCTTCTGGGCACAAAAAGACTTGGAAAAAAAAACCCGTTGACAATTATTTTGTTACATTCCCTTTCACACACACACGCACACTTCTACCATTTTCTATTGACTTTTATTAGCTTTATGTTGGGCTAATGATATTTTCTTTCCATTAACTCTAAATCCAAACTTTATTGCATTTTATATTTTCATTAAGAGATTACTAGTGTGTTTACTAAGCTGTTTTCCTTATGAGGACTGTTGGCTACCTGTCAGTGGAGGGGATTTCAGGTAGCTATCCTTGTGAGAACTTTTAGCCCCAATGTACACTGTAGGAAAAAAAGGAAAAGATACTGGTAATTTTCAGCCAGGACATAATCTGTCAAGTTCCCTTAAATTTCATTTAACACTTCACAACTCAATGCATTATGTAATTTAAAATCTGTGGGAAAAAAATCCTTTATGTTCACACAGTAGGACCCTGTAAATAGGGCCATATTTTTTTTTTACACACTTTTATTTACAGTGTAGTCTATAAGAAAATAATACAAAACACACTCCCTAACCCCTGCATTTACCTTGTTCCAGGGAGATACGCAGCAGGGCACAATGTCCAGACAGACACTGGTTATTTATACCCATGTTCATGGGAGACATCAACACTATGGCCCTTCAGCCGGCCCCTCACTACACCTGTTAACATTGCTTATTTCTTCAGACTGAAACACAGTTCCCTGAGGGTGAACAACACTATCAATAACCGTTATGCTTATCGGTATTAAACCATTATGATACTAGTAAAAAAGCACGTCTCTCAACATCACCATGGGTTCGCGCAATATTGAGTGGAACCGAAGTTTTACGATTGGCACCTGAAATTGACGCTCCCGTCAGCATGTTTCGCCTCTATTCATAGTTTCTGAGGTCACTAACAGTAATATTAGAGAAGTAACCTACATAATCTGCATCATTGTCGCGTATTAGAGGCATAATGATGTTGGCGATTACTGAATGTGACTTTAAGAGCGCGCTGTAACTCGAGCCTCGTGCAGTGACAGCTGTAGCAGTGAGGGGAAGAGAGAGCTCTGATACTGACCACTCGAAAATAACGTGTCTGTCTTTTGTTACTAACTTTTAAGACTGTCTTTTGGCGACCATGGCCGACCGATTCGGTAGGACGTATATAGTTGCGTTTGCGCTTGTGGCCACTGTATTACAAGGTACGTGCTCTTGTGTACCTCAAAACTGAGTGACTGACTTGGCTCTTCGTCTTAGTACTGTAACCGCAAGCTGTGTTATACTTAACTGTGTAATAATTTCTAAAAGTATTTTCTAGATTGTGATCATTTTAATATAGGCTAGATATGTAGAGCTGTTACTAACATTACATTTTTGTTTAGGGATTACTGCAACTTGTATTGGGTTTATAGTGCTGAGTCAGTAAAGTTTTAAATAGCTGATATACTTTTTTTTTTTTTGTCTTGTTACGCATATTAAAAGTTAAATGGTTTGTAAACTGCAGTACAACGGATATGAATTTGCCTTCTGCTTGTATAGGCCTTTTGTACGTTTAATAATAAAATATCTAAACTCTTTAAATTTTCAATTTCACAGATTAATTCAGTTCGTCAGCTGTCACAGGTTTTGTAAGCAAATGATAAAACTCATTTCTGTCTCTCATTCTTTCGTTCTGCAGTCAGTGCAAATGAGGAGATCCAGTTAATCGCAGATAAGTTTAAAAACTACAATAAAAATATTCGACCAGCAAGACACCCTGATGAAAAAGTCAAGGTTCAGGTCAAGTTGACTCTAACCAACCTCATCTCTTTGGTAAATAATCTTCCTGCTAAGATTGACAAGTAGTGTGAGTTTTGTGTGTGTGTGTGTGTGTGTGTGTGTGTGTGTGTGTGTGTGTATATATATATATATATATATATATATATATATATATATATATATACTGAATGCCACTGTATATAAATATGTCTGTGTGTGTGTGTGTGTGTGTGTGTGTGTGTGTGTGTGTGTGTGTGTGTGTGTGTGCGTGTGCATATTATCCCATGATTTATTCAGCTTTGTATATTTGGAAACTTTCTCTTCCTGAACAGAATGAAAAAGAGGAGACTTTAACTACAAATGTTTGGATTGAGATTGTGAGTATTTTACACAACATCCCTGGGGCCGTTCACACTAAATGTGATTTTTCTTTTCTTTTGGTGTTGCAGTGTAACAGGTCTTTTCTTTCGTATTTTAATCTACATCTGAGTAAAACAAATTATAAATTATGGAAAAATGAAGGTCTGGTACTTGGTTCTGCCCATCATTTGTTGATTGGATGGAGGCCGATCTGAATGTAATCTTGCAGTCAGTTGTTAGAAAGGTGCAGAGTTCAAAGATATAGTTCACCCAAAAATTAAAATTCTGTCATTAAGTACTCACTCTCATGTCGTTCCAAAGCTGTTAGACATTCATTCATCTTCGTAACACAAATAAAGGTATTTTTTATGAAATAAAAACCATTATTTTATGAAACTACAAGTATACTTTTTGCGCACAAAAATAAAATAACAACTTTATTCAACTATTTCTTTACTCCTGGGTCCTCCACCATTATGAAGTATACCTCAATGCATGCGTGTGCTGCTGTTGACGTAGAACACAATGCACCTTGTTTACAAGCAGTAGAATGCATGGGCATGCGTCATGGTACTCTTAAGATAATGGCGGAGGACTGACCAAGGAAAAAAAAAAACTTGAATAAAGTCATTATTTTTGTTTTCTTTGTGCACAAAAAAGTATTCTTGTAGTTTAATAAAATTCATCTAAACCAGTGATGTCTCATTGATTATTTTAACAGTGTCCTTACTGCGTTTCTGTGTCTTGATTAACCTTGCTGTCTATGAAGGGTCAGAGATCTTTTATCAAAAATATCTTACAGGTTAGGAATGACATGAGTAATTAATATGGAGTTAGAAATGTGTCTTTATTACATGCGAGAAAATAAAAGATCTGAGAGAAAAAAAAAAGTTTGAGAGAAAAAGTTATCACACTGATAGCAAAAAAACATTTCATGAGAGAAAAAAGAATATTTGAGAGAAAAAGTTTTCATGCCAATAGCAAAAAATAATAATATTTGAGACTAAAAAAAGTTTTGAGAGAAAGTATTTTCTCATAGAACATAAAAAATATACATTTGAAATTTTAAAAATTATTTCTGAGAAAAAAAATCTCTCTCAAAATACTTTGAAAAAAACTCTCAAATATATATTTTTTGCTATCAGTGTGAAAATATTTTCTCAAAAAAAAAAAGTGTTTCTCTCGAAATGCTTTTCTTTGCTCTTGATGCAATTTCTTGCTCTCATGTCAGGATTTTGCTTTCACTGTGAGAATTGTGTCATGGGCGGGGCCACGTTCCTATTGGCCAGCCGGGTGAGCATCGTCTTGTCTTGGGAGTCGAACTGAATCATTACACCACTGTTCGGTTCACCTGCATAGATGCCGCCTCTGCCTTATGGCTAGTTAAGTTGAGCACGGACATATGACACTCCAATGTTTGGGTAAGATGATGACACACAGCTGGCTGAGCAAGTTCAGTATCACTGAAGATTAAACATTAAAAAATAGCACTAATTTTCATGAATGAATGTGTATTATATTATGTGCTTGCTAATTGCTAGTAAAGCTAACCAGCCATCATGCTAGGTAAACTTGCAAACTCACCTGGTTTATACTATGTTTAAATCAAATGCCAAATTAATGTTTTGATTTAGATAGTTTCACGCCTTATTTAGTGAGTAGTGAGCAGTGATTGATATACCGTTTGAAAGTGTCCCACCTAGTTTTGTTTAAAATAGTCTTTGTATGGTTGTTGCACATGTTTAGCTACACTGCATGTATAGCTCGCAAACTCAGCTACACGGGGCTTATTCTAAATATTTTTTACCATATAGCTGAGGTCTAGAGCTGACAAGGTAAATTGCAGGTCTAGGACTAACTCTTACATTAGCAACCCACAAATATGTTTATGCCTGTACTGTCATTAATTATTTTTTCTTTTAAATCTTTCAAACGGTATGTCAATCACTGTCTAACGTTAGCTAGTTGTAGGGTTGCCACCTTCCATGCATACTAACGTTAGTTGAAAGTTGGGCGGGAGGTTGTAAGAACAAGCAGTTACTCTTCAGGTGCTTTGAGGCTAGCAAGTGCAAAGGTAGAAACTAGCTCACTACTCACTAAATAAGGCGTGAAACTATCTAAATCAAAACATTAATTTGGCAATTGATTTAAACATAGTATAAACCAGGTGAGTTTGCAAGTTTACCTAGCATGATGGCTGGTTAGCTTTACTAGCGATTAGCAAGCAAATAATATAATACACGTTCATTCATTAATATGAGTGCTATTTTTTTATGTTTAATCTTCAGTGATACTGAACTTGCTCAGCCAGCTGTGTGTCATCATCTTACCCAAACATTGGAGTGTCTGTGCTCAACTTAACTAGCCATAAGGCAGAGGCGGCCTCTATGCAGGTGAACCGAACAGTGGTGTAATGATTCAGTTCGACTCCCAAGACAAGACGATGCTCACCCGGCTGGCCAATAGGAACGTGGCCCCGCCCATGACACAATTCTCACAGTGAAAGCAAAATCCTGACACGAGAGCAAGAAATTGCATCAAGAGCAAAGAAAAGCGTTTCGAGAGAAACACTTTTTTTTTTTTAGAGAAAATATTTTCACACTGATAGCAAAACATATATATTTGAGAGTTTTTTTTCAAAGTATTTTGAGAGAGATTTTTTTTCTCAGAAATAATTTTAAAAATTTCAAATGTATATTTTTTTATGTTCTATGAGAAAATACTTTCTCTCAAAACTTTTTTTAGTCTCAAATATTATTATTTTTTGCTATTGGCATGAAAACTTTTTCTCTCAAATATTCTTTTTTCTCTCATGAAATGTTTTTTTGCTATCAGTGTGATAACTTTTTCTCTCAAACTTTTTTTTTCTCTCAGATCTTTTATTTTCTCGCATGTAATAAAGAACCAAAACTCACTCCATAAATTAATGACAGAAAAGTAATTTTTGAATTAGAGAATTTTTATGTTCCACTTGAACATCAAGTTAAGATATTTTGAAGAGTAATTTGCAATAAAAATCAATCCATCACGCATTTAGAGAACATTCCATGCTGACTTAAAATTAGTCAAAAGTTGAGCTTATTTACAGGTGAACGTTGCATGGCACTCTAAACATGTGCTGCTCAAGCATAAGACATGAACACACCGCCACCAGCCAAAGTCTTTTTTTTTTTTTTACAATTTTCTCTCTTCAATTTTTGTTCATTCTACTGTTCACACAAATGTCTGAGTTAATTCTGTATTTTTGCTGCATTTTACATAGTTTGCATTTTCTGTTCTATGTCCCGTTAATTCCTGCTTTTCTTCTATCACATTTCTAATTTTTAGCAATGGCATGATTACCGTCTTGCATGGAATACATCTGAGTATCACGGCATTGATCTGATCCGTGTGCCATACAACACTGTGTGGCTACCAGATATAGTTTTGGAAACAAGTGAGTTAGCAGTACAACAGTGAATTTCCAATTATATTCTCTCTGTTACTACAATAATGGCATAATTACTTCTTTTCCACTCTCTTTACAGCATTGATGGCAAGTTTGATGTGGCATATTACGCTAATGTGTTGATTTCGAGTGATGGCTCCATGTACTGGCTTCCCCCTGCCATCTATCGCAGTACCTGTGCTATTGAGATCACCTACTTCCCTTTCGACTGGCAAAACTGCACACTAGTCTTCAGGTTGGCACTGAGTGAGATTTGTGTTTAAATTATTTGCAAGTGTCATGATTAGTGACAAGATTATGGATAAAATTATATGTATTTTATTTTTATTACATGATAATATTATTTTATTATATTATTTTACTAATTTATTAGTATTACATTTAATTTGATATATATATATATATATATATATGTATATATATATATATATATATATATATATATATATTATATATATGTGTGTATATATATATGTATATATATATATATATATATATATATATATATATATATATATATATATAAATATATATATATATATAATATATATATAATTATTATTATTATTATATTTTATTTTACACCTGCAGGTCTCAGACATACAGTGCAAATGAAATTGATATGGTATTGGCAGAAGATGGAGATACAGGAAAGCCTATTGAGTGGGTGGACATTGACCCTGAGGCCTTCACAGGTGCCATGTTCACACACTTTACTATTTTTTACACTCAACACACACACTTCGGGGGGATTTCTTTAGCATGGAAAGATCAATTTGATCAAAAGTGCCAGTGAATACATTGTATATTGTTTATTGTAAAATATTTATGCTGTTCTTTTGAACTTTCTATTTGTCAAAAAATAAAAATATCTCATGGGTTCCGCATAAATATTAAGCCGCACAACTGTTTTTAAAATGGACAATCATCGGAATATGTTTCTTGAGCAGCAAATCAGCATATTAAAATAATTTCTGAGGAATCATGTTACACTGAAGACTGGAATAATGGCTGCTGAAAATTCAACTTTATCATCACAGAAATAAATTACATTACAAAATATATTAAAACACAAAACAGTTGCCCTAAATTTTGATAATATCTCACAATATTTATGTGTTATTTATTTTTTACTCTATTTTGTATCAAATAAGTGCAGCCTTGGTTACCACAAGAGACTAACATAAACAAAAATTGAATCAACCATAAAATGAATCAAAAACAGATACGATAGAGAGTAATGTAGTAAAAATACATATAAAGCCTTATTTTAAAAAATGGTCTTGAATATAAAACAACTAATCAGCACATCACATTTAATACTAAGAGGAAAGTTCACATGTGTCTTTCTTCTAATGTTCGCATGGTCTCACAGAGAATGGGGAGTGGGCAATCAAGCATCGTCCTGCTCGTAAGCTGACAAACTCACGCTACTCTCCTGATGATCTGGAGTACCAAGAGGTGTATTTCAACCTCATCATCCAGAGGAAACCACTCTTCTACATAATCAACATCATCCTTCCCTGCTCTCTCATCTCCTCTCTGGTCGTTCTGGCCTTTTTTCTACCTGCAAAAGGTGTTTGCGTGTGCATGTGCAGACATTCTGAGATTAATGTTCAGTATGCCTTAAAATATTAAGATGCCATTTTCTTTGTCTTACAGTGTTAATACTCCCTCTGTCTGTTTTTCTCTGCACACTATGTCTTTGTCTCACTCTGTCTCCTCTGTCTCTTAGCTGGAGGGCAGAAGTTGACTGTGTCCATTTCTGTATTGTTGGCTCAGACTGTGTTTCTCTTCCTGATCGCTCAGAAGATCCCAGAAACATCACTTTCTGTGCCTCTTATTGGCAAGTGAGTGTCATTGGGTGTTCATTTTATAACCAACTTTAATAAGTCTCACTGGTTTTAATCGAATTTCTCTTTTTCTTGGTTTTATTTTAGGTATTTAATCTTCGTCATGTGTATGACCACACTGATCGTGACCAACTGCATCATTGTCCTCAACTTCTCCCTCCGTAGTCCTAGTACACACAACATGTCACACACCATCAGACATGTGCGTTTATGTGTTTTTGTCATTAATATATTTCCTAATTAGAAATATCATTGCACAGCTTCTGATTCTGTAGTCCTTCTTTTACTGTACTTCTCTTATACCCATTATTAGATTTTCCTTGAGGTGGTCCCACGTTTCCTTGGCATGACTTTGTTTCTGGATGAGGAGGAGCCGGGGGGTGGGACGTGTGAAATGAGGGAGAGGCGGCGCAGTTCCTTTGGGCTGATGCAAAGGGCTGAAGAATATGTTTTGAAACAGCCACGCAGTGAGATGATGTTTGATAAACAGAGAGAGAGACATGGACTCATGCGCTCAATTGGTAACAAATTTGAACATTTACACTTACTGTATCTAAAGCATTCATGACATATAAGAGTATTGTGAACTACAGTGGTCAGATCAGGAGAGATACACAGTTAAAATAATAGCTCTCTCAAAAATGTAAATTGGCTGAACATTACTCACCTTCAGGCCATTCATGATGTAGATGAGTTTATTTCTTCACATTTAGTAATATATCACCTGCTTACTAATGGATCTTCTGCAGGGAATGGGTGCCATCAGAAAGATGTTAAAATAGCTGATAAAAACATCTCCGCAATTAATACACATGACTCCAGTCCATCAGTTCATGTCTAGTGAAGTGAAATGTTCACTGCCTTTGTAATAAATTCAATGATGGATTCCTTAATGACAACATTTCACTTCACAAGATGTTAACTGTTGTACTGGAGTTGTGAAGATTACTTGTGCATTATTGTGATGTTTTTTATCTTCTGTTTGAACTCTCATTCTGACAGCACCCATTCACTGCAGAGGATCCAAGTCATTTAATGCAAAATTTCTCCAAATCTCTTTAAATGAACAAACGAACTTATCTACATCTTGGATGGCCATTTCTAGCATATTTTCATTTTGGGGTGAACTATTACTTTAGGAATGCTTTTGGAATGTTTGCATTTTGCATGTTAATTACTCTCATAATCATTAGCATCATTTAGGCATTTAAAATTACTATTAGTTTTTTATGTTTACATTTATAATACCTGAATGTATTGTATGTTCTTAAGTGTTTGTGTTTGTCTCCCTCTAGTGGATGAAATTGATGTGACAAGTACTGCAAACCTCTACAAGAGTCTGGCAAAGACTGCACCAGAAATAAAAGAGTGTGTGGATGCCTGTAACTTCATTGCTGAATCCACTAAGCAGCAAAATGACATTGGATCTGTAAGTGTGTGTGTATGTGTGTGTGCTCTTGTTTTTGTGACATATCAGGACAAAACTCTGTTTAATGACATGGGTATGACACAGGTATTACAAGGAGAGGGTGACTTATGAGGACATAACCCATGTCCCCATTTTTCAAAACACTTATAAATCATACAGAATACGTTTTTTTTGAGAAAGTAAAAATGCACAAAGTTTCCTGTGAGGGTTAGGGTTAGGTGTAGGGGTTGGTGAAGGGCCATAGAATATACAGTTTTGTACAGTATAAAAACCATTACGCCTATGGGATGTCCCCACTTTCCACAAAAACAAACGTGTGTGTGGTACAGGAGTGTCCTAACAAGATAACTTTTCTAAACATCCTCAGTACAGTTGGTTTCCACGCACTGGTTTTTCCTCCTTCATCTTGTTTTTTTTCTCATGCTATTTCTCTTTTTTTTTTCTCAGGAGATGGAGAGTTGGGTGCTGATCGGTAAGATGATTGACAAGGTTTGTTTCTGGGCAGCCATCTTGCTTTTCTCTGTTGGCACAGTGGCCATCTTCCTTATGGTCACTACAACCAGGCACCTGATTACCCGTTCCCTTGGGAGAACAAAAAGTACTTACCTGAGTAGAGAAGAAGACTCTGTCCAAAAGAAAGAGAGGAACTAGCAAAGAGCCTGCTGCTGTATGCTTATGTGATATATAAAATAAATACCAAGACAGGTTTTATAGCTGTAGAGTACAACAAGCAGCACATTATTGATCAGGATTGTATGACTTGTTACATTATCTTGTCTTATATTTGATATTAGGGACTATGGGTGTCCATGCATGCATTAACAACATTTTGTACTCTGATCATGCTCAGATTTTTTACACTAGGGGGATTTTACAGAAATGTTCATTTTGCTTGTATTGGTGCAAACAATATTAATTAGAGAAAAAATAAGGAATATATAAACTAATGATTTCAGCTTATTTCAGACCATGTAGTTGTTCTCTAGTTCATTGTGGCTGCATTTGGTAACACCCCAAACCAGTTTATCATCAGTAATCAAACTGTAATGTAACAATATGCGTTACTGTTAACAGTGTGTTACATCAGCCACTTTTTATACAGTTCTCAGTGGCCATCACTGTAGTATTTAATATAAGTATTGTAGAGATGCATGTTCATTTTTTGTTTGTTCCATGTTATCTTCTGTATCTCTTTGTCATAAAATGTTATTTTAATTTTACTTATGCAATTTTGCATTAAGTATATTATTTACTATATAAACTCTTTATATATAGCTACTAAAAAAATATTGTGGCCTCTTGCAGTGAATAAATGGATTCTTAATTCACACTGTCTTAAAATATCCTGTGCAAACGCACAAGAAACAAGTTTGATATCTGCTTTTTAGAACATTTTAAAATCCTTATTAAGCACTGTGCTTTTGTGATTTTTCTATGTGCACCAAAGACGGAGAATAAAATAACTGGCATAATCAAGATAAAAATCTGAATCTTTTTTTTTTTTTTTTTTTGAGCTTGGCTACCACAAATGTAAAATAGTACAACTTTTGTTACTGTTGTAACTTTTCAAAGGTTCTACAGGTCCTTTACAGCTACCAATAGCCTATATGTACTATTTGGTGAATAATGATGGACCTTCAGTAGCACTGGTTTTACTTAATGAGCTTTCATCTTGATTTACTTCACCGCTTTTAAAGTGGAATTATACATTTTAGGAATTATAAATAAAGAATTTTGTAACCACTCTGACTTTATAATTTTTATATTAAAATGTTTTTACAGTGCATATTTTCCAATCAAAAAGTGATATTTTTTATAGTGATATATATTTTATTTGTACCAGTGACTACCTAAATTCCATGTACCGTAACCCTGAAAGTGTTAATTTCCTGTCATACCCTGTGGTTTCTTTCGCATTTGTTTCCTGTGGTCAGCATTCTCTGAGTGTATCCTCTGATGTGGGTTTTATCAGTGTGTGTTTGAGTTTTAACAAACCGTTTCAGCAGTACAGATGCTTCATCACCTCTGAGGATTCTGTGATAAGACGCTGCTTATCACATCTGCATCTTCCGCGTCGCATCTATGCAAATTTACGGTGGAGATATGAAGCGTTTGCGCTAGAGACAAATCCAGGTATATTTGCTTCCATAAATCGCCAAAAAAATTATAGAGCTTGCCTGTGTATGAACTATTTCCCTAGACGAACCGCTTTTTTTTCTCAAGCGCCACAAATTTAGATGCATGTATGCAAGTACTAATTTTGAAGCAGTGCGGAACATTCTCGGGGCTTTACGGTAAATTTAGCTTCTCGAGTTTGTCTACGTTGAATGTTACAGCAAACCTACGCATTGGGAGTTGTGATGGGGGATAAGTTATGTAGAAGTTCGAGTCTAACTGGGAAATAACAATCTACTAAACTACAAGGTGCCAGAAGAGCGTTTAGGCCTAATCGCGACAGTTTCCTTGGTGGTGAGTAACGTTAATATATAATAAAATCTTGATTAGAAAGAGGTATTACGATCACGGTGCATATGAAAATAAGGCTTCACGCACATTTTTTAACAGTGAATTGTAAAATGTCTTTCTCACGCTTGTCTTTACACACTGACTGACACATCTTATCGTTATAAACATCTGTACTGTTTTAACGCACCTAGATTTCCCATCTGAGTCTCGTGTTAAATCGCGAGTAAAAACGTGTCCCGTGAAAACACGAGACTGGAATGTTAATTGTCTTATACTGATGCATAAACGCAGACTGTCTCAAAAACGAATGGTATATATATATCTAAATAGCATTTGGTGCTCTATAAAGTGTGTAAACGCGTGATGCCCACTAGCTGGACAGCGCAGTAAGTATTGAGACACGGCCAGCCTGTTCATTCCCACATCCTCTTCACTGTTGATAGATTAGAGGAACAGTGGAAACTAAAGCCTCATCCGGGTTACCAGGTAGAAGCAGGTTTGGAGAGATTTTTGAAGAGGGAAAGTGTCTGAGAAAGGTGTGTGCTCACAGGACAGGAAAAAAGGCGAGATGAGACTAGATAGATGCTAATCAAAATCACGTTATGTTATCACATTCTAGGTCCTGGGGGGAAAATCATTTTTAAAAATGTGGGAACCTGGACAAGCATTTGAGTTTGATTTTTACTATTTTAGTAATACCATAGACTATAGAAAGACTATAAGACTATATAATACCTTAAAAGGGACTTTGGTAATAGGCTACCTAATAATGAAACAGAATTTAATACATATTTTTTAGAAATACACAATTCTGGCATAAACATTTCCATTCCAAGTATCAATTATTTGACATATCTGTCATGTACAAATGTACTTGTGGTTGCAGCTGTTGTTTTCAGGCTAATATTGTTTTTCAGGAAATCAAAGATTGTTGATTCCTGTGTGCAGTTCCTTCTAAGTAAGTGATTTTAGCTGTGGTTTTCATGTCTAGGCAAAACAGTTGCAAATGATGAAATCATCAAATGCAAACAGCTGCATTATCTCAAGAGTCATTTTACGCATACAGGGTTTTATGATTTGTTTGATCTGTTATAAGTTTATTATGTGTTGAATATCTCCTTCTCTTTCTTCCAACTCTTTTCTAGTTTACTTGAACTTCTGTCTCCCTTCCACTGTGTCTATTGTTTCAACCTGCAGCCTGGTTGTCTGCCCTCAGTGGGCACAGTCAGCCAGTGCAAAACCCTCTAATACCCTCTATCTGCCCTACTGTTCACTTCCTTAACATCAAATGTTTAATATTTGAATTTATAACACAGTCCCATTCAAAGGTTGGATGTCAAAATGTCTATTTTTCTCAAAATGTATAAACAAATTCAATGGAGTTACATTGGCACCCGGTGGCTGTTTGTGGTATAACACCTAAACAAAATTGCATAGGTACCTACTTTTTTTTTTGTATCAACTTCAAATTTGGAACACAACTTATTTAGATATATGGCTTTAATTTTATAGCAATTCTGGATTAAAACATTTTAGAAAATATTTATTTTACATAAAATATAATAAATAGTAGAGTACATTTTCTTTACAGTAAATTTAAACGTCTATAACTTTTAATCTATATGCTTTCATGTAGGGCTGAAACGATTCCTCAAGTAACTCGATTACAAAAAATGATCGAGGCAAATTCCTCTGCCTCGAAGCCTCTTTCAATTTATTTTAAATCTCATGTCAGGTTCTTTCGCAATGATTTTTTTAAAAAGAGACCTACCTTTGGTCTGTATTCAAAAGATTATTATGTATTCAAAATTAAAACAATTTAAGTTTTGAATAGCGTACTTTCACTTCTATGTAAAAAAAGGGGGGGGGCAGGTAATAGGTTCATTGATCGAAAATATAATTAAAACCGTAATACTGTGAAAATATTTACTATACATATGTTTGTCAAATCAGCTGAAATCAACCAGTTATCTACTTTATTTAACTTTCCACTTTTTATTTGTTTTCTCTAAGCTCAAAAATCATTTCCATATTTTGAACTAATGAAGAGGTAACTTGATAACAAATCATGTGTACCACAGCTGGAGTGCAGTCTTTTAATGCTAGATTGATGGGTTATCTTATTTTGTGGAGAAAGTTGCTTTAGAAAGATAATTCAGCCCAAAGACAATCTGGAATGAGTCCAACAGCCACAAGTGATTTAGCCTTTTTGTCCTAGTTATTTTTACTCATGCTTAAATGAATACAGATTATGTGATAATAACAACAGTGCAGACAAATCCTCACCTGTGAAAGTAAAATACACCTACAGTAATAACAATAATGAATGGGTTTTTTTAATCATGCATCTTTTCACACATAATATGCCTATGCTGCTTACGTTTAAAGGAACAAACAAAGAGGAGCAAATAAAAATTAGAATAATAAACAGAAATACAAAAAAGTATATGGATGCAACGAATATGTCTGATCTACTGTCTTCCAATTGGAAGAAAATAACAAAAAAATTAAGCAGATAAACTATGGTTGAATTATCTTGCCGATACAGCTTGTATGAATGATTTCATGAAATATGTGCACTTTGTGTTAGAAGGCCAAATCTTTATAGCCATCTTCCTGCTACCTGTAGAATTTTCTTATCAAGTGTTTGCAAACCATTGTTGTTTATAGTAAGGTGCACAATCAAGTTAAACTGCATGTATCAAGACAGGTAGCTGAGAACATAACATGTTCTCCACCATTGATAAGAGAAGCTGTGTTATGATTTGGTGTAAACTAAGAAGAATGGTGGTCTCAGCACAGATCCCTGCTGTACTCCAGTTGGGAACAGCCTCTGCTGTTATACATCTAGAGCAGGGTTCTCAAACCTTGTCCTGGAGGCCAATGTGCTGCAAGAGTTTAGCTCCAACCTTGATCAAACTCACCTACCTGTGATTTTGTAATGATCCTAAACACAGTGATTAGCATGCTAGGGTGTGTTTGATTTATGGTTAGAGCTAAACTTTGCAGAAAAAATGGATCTTGTGGGCCAGATTTGAGGATCCCTGATCTAGAGAATGATTTTTTTTGCCTCTAGTTTTATCTAATATCATTCTAACATTTCACATTTTGTAAACTATGTCAAAAAAGCATAGCTAATTTTTTCCCCCACTTTGGTGCCTGGCTGTTTTTGTTTGTTGTTGTGTTTGCACAGGTGTGTCTTTGTCCAGTAGCCTTATGGCTGGTTCTGAGACAGATGCAGCAAAAAGGTGGCAGAAATGTGTGGACACTTGTGCTGTGTGATCTAACTAAGGAGCAACTGAAATCTATTGAAAACAACAGTGGTGAGACAAATCACATACTCCGTATTTATTATCATACATTTTAAACTCTCCCTGTAACTTTCATGTGAGCTTGAAGACCTCGATCAGTGGATTCATGTGTGTTTGATTTGAGCTGGAATTAGATAGGGCTCAGATTTTTCTTTCTATTTTAAGTTGATGTTCAGTGCTTGCCCCATAGCTAGGATTACCATGTAGATTATTTGCATACCTTGCTGCTGCCTGTCCCCACCTTGATGCCCAATTTTTGCAGTTTTACATCTGTTTTATTGTTTTTAATAGTTTAGACTAAGGCTGTCAGTCGCTTACATTTTGTAATCAAATGAATTACGTTTCGATTAATCGCAATTAATCGCAAAATAAATTTTACTGTGAAAATAGCCACAAAAGATTATTTAAAGCTATTTTTGTTAAATTAGAAAATATCAACTAGACATTACAAATTGTAGCTTTAGAAATATTTTATTTGATTCAACATAAAATTTATTACAAATAAACATTTAGGCTAACGGCCTGACATAAATTATGGAACATAAAAAATATAATTCGAGAAACATCTCAGTGTTTTTTGCTCATACAATGAAAGTCATTGGTAACCAAAACAGCTTTGTTACCAACAGTCTTCAAAATACCTTCTTTTATGTTCCAGTAAATGTCTTTCATTCGATTCGTTTAAAACCGCTGAAGTAAATGACTCTCTTTATGAATAGGCCTTTGAATCATTGATTCACACTATTAGTTCAAAACGCAGATTCATTCAGAAACTAAACAATGCTATGCTGCTCGGAGATGCGAAACAATTCTGCTGTGGCTTTAAAGGTAATATGTTCTCTGCAAAACTGAACAAAAATATAATATAATTTTTTTAAATATAACAATATTAACTTCTTATTTACTAAACTGTCATAAAATAAATCACATTTTAAACTTGTGAATATTCAGGACAGAAACGGCACTCTTCTGATATTGCTCCCTCTGCTCGTGTGATATCATATGATATAAATATGGGGAAAAAACTTGTGATATCAGAAAATGTTTTCTGATATACACAATCAAGACCCTGGTAATGGCAATGTGAGCAGTAAGGCAAGGTCTTAAATTGCAAAGGACAATCATCATGAACATAATGAACAAAAACATTAGTTATTTGCTTGACAATTCACTGTTAACTTCTTTTCAATCATTTATTTGTCTCTAAGGACAAAGGATTATTTATGCAACATCCACAAGTCAGTCATGCTTGTAAGAACAGTATTGAAAGTGTGACAGTGGTCCTCATACTTCCTTGTGAAAAGATTGCAAAAAATGTAGAATGCAATGCATAGAGAGCAATGACTGGTTTCACAGCTGTTTTGTCTCATTAACATGTTTCTAGAAGGATTGTTTTCTTAAGCGTAACAGTGTAACTGAATGACTTTGTGATCTTTGACCCCTGGTGATGCAACATTGTTGACACTGAGGCCTGTCACCATGGCTGTTTTTCAAAACAGCAACAAGAGGGCCAAATATAGAAACATCTGTTATTCAAAATATGATTGAAACCTGAAAAAGAGTCATTATTGTGTAAACTAAATAAGAAATGATTTAGATTCTGCACTGTTACTAGTTCACTAGTCACATAAGCACATAAGCTCTTGAATCAAGACCAGGTCATTCCCAGTCTGAGTCAAGACTGAGTTTGCATACTCCTAAGTCCCATGACAAAACCAAAGACCATGAAATATGGTCTTCCAAGATGACTCCAAGACCATAATTATATGGTTTATGGACCCAGGAGCAAGTGGACTCAGTCTTGAGCCGCTTCTGGTTTCTGTCTCGACTCTAATGAGATAGTCTTGACTACAGCATGGCGTATTTACCAACAGCTGTGGAGTTCATCCAGCTTGAATGCTGCTCTTACTAAATCAGAAATTCCTGATTAATTTTCTCTTCAAATTTTCACTTAAACTGCTTTGCTGGAAATTAAATATTTTGTATTAAATTAGACAAAAAAATTGCATAACATCACTATGCCTTATATTTGTTTTATTATATTCCATCAGAGGAACGGGACTTTTTTGTGGTACATCACCTGGCAGACCTGAAAGAATGCTGCATCTCTCCTCTCATTCATGGCACACCTATCACCTGTAAAGTGGAAAACACAGAGCGATACCACACCCGCTCTAAGGTGCGTTCATGGGGTTTGTACTTAATAATGTGTTGCTCGTGTTATACTTAACAGTGTAAAAATCCTGTTTGCAGGTACGTGTGTGCACTCTCTACACGGTCCGTCTGACACATGGCGAGTTCACAATGGACGGTAAAAAAGAAAGTACAAGCACTTCCAGGAGCTCCACAGAGACCTTTACAAACACAAAGTGATTACTTGCAGTTCTTGCCCCTGGGAAGGTAAGCTTGCATACAAAGGCCCATGCAAATTCACTACACTTCATTTGTTGGGCAGGACTTTTGACCTGGTGTTTTCCTTCCATTGTTCTTGTGATTTGATTTAGATTTGCCATTCAGAGACAACAGCTGGCAAGTTTGACAGAGGAAATGCCAACTTTACATGGAAGCAATAGAAACAGGAGAACGTCTGGCAAACGGTAGATGCATATAATGCAAAGCCCATCTCCCTCTAAAAGTTGTACACCCACATTATTGTATGTATTGTGTTTTGTGTGTTTTCAGAAATATCTGGAGGAATATTTAAACAACTTGCTAGAAACACGTTCTACAAGAACATCAGGGATGGTGAGAAGCTTACGTGCACATGCGTATATACATATAATTACAATGCACATCATTTATAAGTATATAAGTGTAATTACTATTATATGTTTTTAAACTGATATTAATATACTTTTTGTATACTTGTCTACTTAAACTGTATATTGATGGTTATCCATCGTTCTATTATGGTTCTACGGAATAATAATAAAAA